>NC_137793.1:51136945-51161945 GCF_963383645.1 Muscardinus avellanarius | reverse complement strand
TTCTCAGATCTTTCTAGGCCATTCCCAATACTGGTACAATTTTATTTCTTTATATCTTAAAATAAGTATGTATCTAGCTTTAATTTCATTAAAGTATTAACTGTTTTTCTAATTTGGCATCCATTGTAAATTCTAGAAATATACTATAATTGTTCAATTGTTAAATATATAGAAGTCAAACATATTTGCTCAATTCCTGAATTCATCATTGCATTTCAGATAAAATAATGTTTAACATCTTATCTAACCAGTCTGCTTTGGTTTTGTCCAAAAGCAACTAAGTAACAGAAAAAATACTTAAGAATACATTTTTGTTCCAGAACTTCAAAAGTCACTCTGAACACACACATTAACTGGTTTCAAAAATACAAAAGAAAAATAAAATACTATTACAGGCCACCTTTAAAGCGAACTATTACTATAAAGATACAGATGTTATCTTCTGAATGAACCATTATACTTTGAAAAAGAAGCTAGTTTGTGTCCCCTATTCTTCAGTTAATTAAGGAGTGCTATGCCTTCTACTCTTTCCCAAGACTTATATTTGAAATAACTCTCTTTATTGCTATTCCAGGGCACCATTGTGGCAAAATTCTTTGGTCATCAGGTAGTAGTTCTTACCCTGTAGTTTTGTAACTAATTTACATGGAGCCTAATAGATATTTTATAAGTACGTGTTGGCTAAATAATGAAGAAAAAGAAGAAAGCAGAGATTTTCCTGGTAAATTCTACACAGACTACATTTTAAACGTGTTTAAAGCTGTAAGTTTGCATTGCAGGTATGAAATGCCTCAGTATGGAAGTCGCCGCCGATTGCTGCCACCTGCTGGTCAGGAGGAGTATGGCGAGGTGGTTGGTGAAGTTGAGGAGGAATATGAGGAGGAAGAGGTAATTATTATAACTTTACTATGTGAGGTAATGTCGCTCTTCAAGTAGAATAATAAAAATATTTCAAGTTTAAATAAAGATTGCTTGTTTGGTACTCGATTTCTATAGAAATTTAACAGTGTTAGTTAATTTATTCACTTATTTATGGGGAAAATTAATTTTAATAGTTTATTTCCTTCTATAGCATTTAAACATACAGAAAAGCTAAAATAAAATTCATCTGCTCTAAAATTGTGGCTATTGCTCTATGAACATGGTATTATAACCGAATGTATAAAATATGTAATATAAAGGTAGCTTTTGTTCCTGAACTATCAAGCATATCTAAAAATCCTATAAAAAGTCTTCATATTTTAATTATCAGACAAAAATAAAATATTTATACCAATGTTTTCAGTGAAATTATATCACTCATGTTTAAGTTAATGTGAATAATTTCTATTGAACTCTGATATTTTGGCTGCAGTATTTATTTGGCCAATTTATTTACCCCACAGCAAAATGTCACTGCAGTTGTAACCTGTTCAAATTTTAAGAAAATAGTTTAGTTTCATATATCCTTTCATAAAAATTTACATTTTCATGATTTTAAAAAAATCTTTCAGATTTTAGCTAAAGCTGTTTGCCAAAATCTTGTAATGGGGCAGAGACAGTGACTATTCTCTTTTGGATTTAAGTTATAAAAGAAACTTTAAATGAGGAAAATAATTTTGGTACTATAAATTATAGCTAAAATAAAACAATTTTTCTTGATCATCCTCTATATGCAGTAAAGAATATTGTGATTCTTTTCTAAAACCCATTGCATAACTTGCATGACGTTATTGCCCTGCAGATTACTTTCTGCTTCACTTGTGTGGGACAAAGTCCTAGCATTAACTATCCCCAACGCTGACACTTTAATTGCATTTTCATAATTTTCAGAAAAAGCCAAAGAAAATTATAAAACCCAAAGTTGAAATTAGAGAGCCTAGTGAGGAGGAAGTAGTTGTAACTATTGAAAAGCCACCAGCCGCTGAGCCCACGTACACCACCTGGAAGAGGGCCAGGATATTCCCGATGATTTTTAAGAAAGTTAGAGGACTAGCTGATAAGAGAGGAGGAGAACTGGACCTGGAGGGGGAGGAGTGGCAAAGACGCCTTGAGCAAGAAGATAAAGATTATCTAAAATTAACTCTGGACCAAGATGAAGCCACGGAAAGCACCGTGGAATCTGAGGAAGAATCCTCCAGCGACTACACGGAATACAGCGAGGAAGAGTCCGAGTTCAGTGAGTCTGAGACCACCAAAGAGGAATCCGAGTCAGAAACGCCCTCGGAGGAAGCTGAGGAGAGTTCCACCCCTGAATCCGAAGAATCCGAATCCACAGAGTCAGAAGGAGAAAAGACAAGGAAAAACATCGTGCTCGCAAGAAGAAGGCCAATTTTGGAGGAAGTCAAAGAAGTCAAAGGCAAAAAAGAGGAGCTTCCAGAAGAGCCCGAAGCGTCAGCAGCGGAGGAAAGAGAGGAGGGCCAGCAGAGCCCAGGGGAGGAGCGCTTGCCACTGCAGGAGCCAGAGGAGCCTGAGGCGCAGGAGGAGAGTAGCGCTGGGTCTGAGGCCCAGGAGGGAGGCTTGCTGAGCAGCAAGGAATCAGAATCAGACAGTAGCAGCAGTAGTAGTAGTGAAAGTCAGTCTGGAGTTCCCTGGGGCTTTCAGGTGCCAGACTATGACAGAAGCAAGAATGAAAGTCAGAAGAAGTCTATGGGAGCCAACTCTGAAGTTTATAACACGGAGCTATGAAAGAGATCACAGTAGGTGGGAGGTGTGCAGTGTGTGCTTTCCTCGTGTGCGGTGCCTTCTGTGTGCTCTCTGAAATGACTCTTCAAGGGGAAGCAATTGACCGTCATTTTGAGCTTTTGATGAGAAACATGCTAGAAAAGGGAATGCATGCTTTCCAAAGTATCCTAGATTAGAGCCAAATAGTCATTCTTATAATAGTGAATAGGAGCACATGGACTCTGCTAGTCAATGTTTGCTATTATGCAACAGGACTTTATGAGATTTTAATATGAGATTTGGCTTTATGTATTATCAGTGGTATCTGATAATACATAATATATGTGTGTATACATACACACATATGTAAACATATTAATTATGGTGCACATCAACCTTGCAAATAAATACTAGGACAAGCTGTGCCATATAAGATCACTATAGATTGCATTTGAATATGTGTACATTTCACTTGGCAAAATTATCAAAGCTATCACAAATATTCAAGTAAGTTTCTGTCTGCCACTTTCAAATGTTAGAAATAAATTGATACAAAATCTTAATAATTAAAAAGTTATTACCAATAAGTTCTGATGTGGATATGAATTGAGTTGTTTGAAAAATTACTGTGAAAGTTGCAGCATACTTTTTATCCTGGGTAAGTAAACATATAATCTTAAACTCTGTACCTGGAAATCACAAAATGTGGCTTCCTCAACATAGAGTACTGGGAGTTCACCTAGCCAAAATGTAGGGCTGCATTAAGAAAAAGTATGTTTCAAGCCAGGCGTGGTGGCGCACGCTTGTAATTCCAGCATTGGAGATCACATTCGCAGACAGCCTCAGCTACTTAGTGAGACCCTCTGCAACTCAGTGAGAACTGGTTTCAAAATAAAGAATAAAGAATAGGACAAGGGGTGTAGCCTGGAGATTGAATGACCCTGGATTCCATCCTCAGACTCAAAAAAAAAAAAAAAAGACCAGTATGTTTTAGCCTTGTTCCTTGCTATAATTAATGTCAATGAGTAAAAGGAAAATGGACTTTGGAAATTTCCACTGTATTTCAGTCACTTACAAAAGAAAAGTTTATAACTAGTTTTCAGTTTTGTGTACTATCAAGCAAATTATGCAGGTTGGGAAGACATTTTAAGTTAACAGGAACCTAATTGGAATGATTTCTAAGTGGGATGATCAATACTTCAAGTGAGTAAATGCATTAAATATACAAAAATTTTAACTAAAATGAAAGCATTAGAAATGTTTGCATTTGAAAATATTTCTTTTTTTTCTATTGGTCCACTGTAGTCATACATCTTAATGGGGTACAAGATGCTAGATGATAGAGGTATACATGTGCACATCACTTATTGAGCTCTTCCCCAATTCCCAACTCATTCCCTCCCTTCTCTTTTCTGCTCATATTTGGCTTAGTGATTACCTTTGCTATGTTTGTGAATGTCCATGTTGTACATTAGAGATTTTCCAAAATATTTGAGATAAAAGGATTACTATGAACCAAGTATACTAATGCTGTTCATTGCTTTTAATGTAACTTTCCTGAACAGTATAGCAGCTGTAAAACAATGGGTGAGATCCTAATTAAATAAAATAATTTTTTTTTTACCTGTAAAACAGTAATTTGATCTAAAAGAAAGTCTTTCCTGGAACATCTGCTTTCCAACTCAGCAGCAATTCTTTCAAATACGCTAAGCTCTGAAGCCAGTAAAGAATTGGTGTAAAGAAACCCGTGTGAATAAAGAATTGCTTTTTTGTTCCTTCTTACATTTGATAGGTTTCTAAATAACATTGTTTTGAATTTCACAGACACTGTCTACTTTATCTTTTTAATTCATTTTATTAAACAATAACTGATATTTTCTTTTTTATTCCCAGTGGGCAAGAAAAAGAATTATCAAGTTAGTTGTTGACCGAGAGTATGAAACTAGCTCAAATGGAGATGACAACATTCCTGAGCATCAGAGAAACCGTCTCCACAGTGCTAACGTCCATGGTAACATCAATGGCAATATATACATTGCACAGAACGGTTCTGTGGTGAGAACCCGACGTGCCTCTCTCACGGATAGTTTAAAAGTGACTTCCCCTGTCTGTCTGGGGAGGAACTTCAAGAAATTAGAGAAGTTGGCAGGGACACAAGAGGAGAATGTTCCCCTGAATACATTATCAAAGGGGCCGTATTCTACTGAAAAAATAAACAAGAGAGCAACTCTTGTCAAATTTGCCCCCTGCCCCATGGTGACTGACAGTCCAGTAGTGAAGCCCTTGGGGAGCAGGATGAAAAGTACAGTTGAGCAGGAGTTCCAGGCTGACAGCAGGACCATCAAGGAGACCATGGAACTCCACAGTGACCACACTCAGTCAGATGATGAAGAGCTTTGGATGGGCCCCTGGAATAACCTCCATATACCAATGACAAAACTGTGACTGACTTTTTTACACATTATTTTAATTTTTACTTCAGTTTTTAATGAAATGTACTTTTTATTGTCACTTAAAAAACAAAAAAAATGGAATTTATATCATTCACAAAAGATAAAATTTTGAACAATACGCTTTAAAATTTAAAAAAAGACAGATTTGCAATCACATTTGTATCAATTGGTTTTTCCCTAGAAAATCTTTTTTGAACAGACTAATTTCACTAAATAACATGCCATTTAAACATGTAGCTGTTTAGTTGGGTCTTGAATTACTTTTTATTTTAATAAATAAATAATTAAGTAATCATTTTATATTTTAATTAACATAGATTGAACTTTATTTCTGGCTCCACAGCACACTTTTGTTAAGAACATGTAATTTTATTTTTCATTGGCAAATGGTTAAAATATTAGATTTTTATAATAGCAAATTTATACAATTGTTGTCTGTACTGTCCTGGTATTTTAAAATGAAAGATAGAATTGAAAAGTAGCAATAAATGTGGGAATCACCTATAAAGTTATTTTGAATCATAAGCTTACTTTCCTTATTATTCATTACAAAGTTTTCAGATTTTTACATGTATGTATACTTGTATACATATGTGTATATATGTATACACACGTATGATGACTTTTGAAGAAACAAGGAACACTTGAGGTCATTCCCTTTTTTTTTTTTTTCTTTTTTTTGGTGGTACTTGGGTTCCTGGAAACTGTTCTACCTCCAGGCTACACTCCCAGACCTATTATTTTTTAAACTTTTTTATTTGGAAACAGGGTCTCTTAAGCCAGCATGGCTGGCTTTGAACCTGTGTTATCCTCCTGTCTCCGTCTCCCAAGCACAGGGATTACAAAAGTGTGCCACCACGCCCGGCGAGGTTATTCAATTTAAAATTTTTAATTAACAATTTTATTTGATGCCTCCCTTGCAAATATTCTATTTATATCAATTACTGTAGATAATATAGTTTAGCCATTTGAATCAAATAATTGTTTGAAGCAGCACAGAAATCTCTCATACTCAGCAAAAGCTTACTGAGAAGTGAAAAGGAAATAATACACTGGCAATACACAGAATCAGTTTCAGTGTAGAAGATGTAGTAAGGTCAAAGAGGTCTCACATTAATGTCAGTGAACATTAATAATTTGTAAACCCAGCAAAAATAAATTTGGCAGGGTCACAAATGTATATAATGTGTGAAATGCCTAAAAAAGCTGTAAATCCATAACTTCAAAAGTATTATAGCATCTAACTGCTTCCAGCTTCAGCTTGTTTATATGCTATTTTAATGTACATATTCACGTGCCTATAGTCCAGAGCCAGAAAATCATTGTTTGGGCATTTTTTACCAAAGGACACAGTCTTTATTTCTCACCACTAAACAAAGCACAGTGTTTTATCATTGATTAAAACTAAAACAAATTACCCTTAAAAAGTGCCGTGTGTTGTGTGTTACAAATCCTCCAGATTTAGAAAGAATAAAATAACAGTTTAAGAGAATTCATAATTTTATTGAATATGAATTATTATGATATAGCTAGAGCTTACTTCAAATTTTGCACAATATTGATAATTTAAATTTATATTAGATTCCCTCATTCATGCTTACTGTATGGGTGAAGCATTAATTGATGCATATTATTTATACACATCTTAAACGTTTACCATTTTTAAAATAGTTTATTACAAAGCTATTTTCTTATTTCCAAAATGAATGGAAACTTGCCAACTTATATGACTAAATGTTTTTATTTCAGATCTCCAAAATATTTGAGATCAAATACTATTATATCTCAATTTCTGATTCTATTAAACATTAATGCATTCACGTATTATTAATAGTAAAACTACAAACATTAATAGGAGCTTGTTGACAATATAGAATCATGCCCACATCCCTAGGCCTATTAATCAAGAATCCTATTACAGGACCCTAAGATAAATTGAAGTATATTAAATTTTGAGAATCAATAATGTATGCTATTGAACTCCAGGACTTATTTCTTCAATCACCAAAGCAGTTGTTTTTGGTATAAAACATTTTGTATAGAAGTTAAACTAAGCATATTTTATTTCCCTATTAGCTTAATCAGAGATCACTGAATATAACTTAATATTTTTTGATGTCCAAGGTCAATCCAACCAGCATCTCATGATAGTCTCTCTGCATACAGCTTAATATATTTGTTTCTCTTTTCTATTTCTGGCTGTAAAACTTAACTTGCTTTGTTGCTGTGCCTTTCTCAAAAATTTACTTTCAGTTACAGCTTCTAATATCTTGGTAGGAAAATAGTGTTTTTGTTTGTTTGTTTTTCCTGTTGTTATTGAAAAGTCACTTAAGCTTGAGATGGGGTTAAGGTGCATGAATTTGGGCAAAAGCTTTGTGATTCTAAGAAACTTCTTTGAGATTTGAACAATGTTTGGAAAATCTTATGTTGGCAAAAGACTAATATATTGGAATATGAGAAATAATTGTATTTTCTGGTACATGTTTTTATAAGAAAATATGCAAATATTATAAGCTCTTTATCATACATATTCCAGCACTTCCAAGTAGATCATTTCAGTAAAAAGATCATATCTCAATTTGGTTAACTCATCCCTTCGTGGAGAGAGTACAAATGAAAGTAGTATATACACAGAGAAACCAAATCAAATACTTGCTCAGTATATATCTGGGAAAGAATATAGAGCAGTTTTGAAGCAGTTGAATCATTACTTTGGTAGAAATTTCAATTGTTTCGTAAATCCTTAACTCAGGGTTAAAATTATGAAATACAAAAATTCCAAGTTTGTTGAATCATAAGGATACTTTATAAATGACATTTCTACATAAATGTTTATGAAGAAATTTGTGGATCTTTTTCCTAGAAAGGCACAGGAATCTCTTGTTCTTAATCAGTACCAGCTCTCAATAAGGCAGAAGAAATAACAATAACAGATCTTAGTTGATTAAGATGAGAATAGATTGATATACATATACATACAAATAACAATATTACTTGACCCTAGACCTGTTGGTTTCAGGAGGTCTCATTCACATTAAGGAAAAGTGAGGAGGAAGGATAAAATTTGATCAAGATTTAATAACTAAATGATCATCCAATCACATTTGCTAATCTTTGTAAACTTGTCTTTTTCATTTATTAAAAACTCAAGAGAGTTGTCATAGAATCACAATGTAGGTTGGCCAAAAATATTTTTTCAAATACAGGAAAAAATTTGTCTTGAATTTTGTACTGATATGTCACTCATATTATTAGCCCACATTGTAACAGGGATATTAAAACATATTTACTCTAAGTGGTTCTTCCAAATGACAATGGTATCAAGTATTAAAATATTGTTAGTAACACCATGTATGTATCATAGAGCTAGAAGTAATTGAATATGGGTTCTCAAAAGGAAGACATTTATTTAATTTCATGAGCTTTGCTTTTTCTCGTGTTCTGCTTCATTCTCATCTGTATTTTATGCCATGAGTGCGTATAAGACACCATTTCTGTTACCTAGTTAATAAATAGAAAGTGCTAATAATCTATTCTCAGGGCAGATGCCTGTTGGTGCCTGCAAATAACAGTGCGATAAGGCTGAGGGATAGGTTCAAATCGAATTGAGGACTTATATATTTTATTGATAGTTTCTTCCTATTCTTCAACAGTATGTTGACTCATTTTTCTCTTTTTATGTTTCCACATTAGTTAACTTGGATTTCTATTACCACAATCTTTCCTCTTAATTTGATATATTTTTATTGAAATCTATCTACTTTAAATTTATGATGTTTGGCATGTGTATGAATAATAATCATTGTCTATAGTTTGAAAAATTATCATACCCTCAGCTTTCCCAATTTCTTTATCCAAACACCTGTTCTTCCTTAA
The DNA here is from genome assembly GCF_963383645.1 of Muscardinus avellanarius. Taxonomy (NCBI): domain Eukaryota; kingdom Metazoa; phylum Chordata; class Mammalia; order Rodentia; family Gliridae; genus Muscardinus; species Muscardinus avellanarius. The sequence continues at coordinate 51,152,973 of NC_137793.1, read as the reverse complement.
CAAATATTATATTACTGTTTGAAGAATCTAAATTAGAAAGTTTAAGATAAAAAGGCATTGTTATACATTATACAATGTTTCAAAATAAATTTCCATTTGAAAAGAAAGATTTCTCATTATTTTGTCAAATAGATGAAAATCAACAACTTGTCCAATTTACATGGTTAGTACTTTAGTTTGATAATAAAGAGAATGTCTGCTCTGCAAACTTTTAAAATAAGGTGTAAAAAAAGCGTATTTAAAATTACCTAATCATTCTGATTTCATTTCAGTCATGTGCATGTGCTATTGAGTTCTAGGAAGAGTAAAACTGTGTCTTCTAACATACTACTTATTTATTAATAAATAAGCATACATAAAATCCATAAATACTATTTTTATAATTATATAAACACTGAAGTATTCATTTATATTTAGCCAGTCATGTTTACAAGATGCTAAATGACAGCATAAATGTGTCAAGCATATTCAACATGAAGCTGCATTATCTACCTTTCAACAGGATTCAGCCTGATAGTTCAAAGACCTATAATTTATATTACTATATATTTCTCAATATGAATGTCTATATTCTTACCTATCCATCCATCAACTATCTCAGTATCCATCTGAAATATGATCTAATTGGCCTAGAGACATGTAAACACATATAACTTGTCTAACTTTATAATATTGCTAATAATGTACTTTCAATGGTCAATCAAAATAAGTAGGAATTCATTTTCCAAAATAGCCATTTCAAAGAAAGACTTCTTGCCTCTTTTCCCTTTTATTTTACCTCTTGTAGAGCAGAATGTTATTTAGCTATGTATCAACCATATCCAGCACACCTCTTTTGTATAAGCAACATTTGTTAAGAAAAATTTATTGTACTAAATAGACGGAGTTACTTCTAACTCTATCATTTACAATTGGGCTCCTCTTCAGACTTCATATCCCACTGGAAAATGGAAATAATAACAATCACCTAAATGAAGAGTTAAAATAGGATATTTAATCTGATTTCATATTCTTTTTTACAGATTTGCACATTCTAATAATTTTATCTGCTAAAGAGCCCAAATAAAGTTTACTGACCTATTTCATATAAAAATAATATTTTATAAGACATCTTGTTTTTCTTTCATAAGGGACTATGCTTTTGAAAATAAATGAAAGAAACCTATGCTTTTATTTTGTTTTTTACTTTGGAATTGGACTTCTGCATAATTTAAAATAAAACAAAGAACCATTGGAGAACATCAGACAAGCCTGGAATATGTGCTATTGTATCTGTCAATTCATCGGAATACTTAGAAATCTAACCTATATCACATTCAAACCTAAATACACCTGTAATGTACTACTGTACTTACAGACCCTTTGGGTTCATTGCAAGAGACAATAGATTTTATTGAAATCTAGCCAAAGTTCAGGAGTTTTTTCTTCCTCATTGACACAGCCTGATTTCTTTAAATGAGAAACTGGTGCTTTGGAAATATTGAAATTTGTGGCTCTGTGTTTTTATCCTCTTTACTTTGATTCCCTGTCAGATTTTTTTACCTTGGCATTCCCTATAAGGTATTATGAATCCTCTAACCATACAAAAATATCAGTTATAAGAAGGAGAAAAGGGAATTGTAAGTAGCTTAAGTATATATGAATGATACAAACCAAAATCTACTGATGTTTACTTTAGTTACATATGCATATTAAATTTATATAAATGGGATAGTATATTACTCTTAAACTACTGCTTTTTATAGACTCTGAAATATATTTTATATACAGCATATTAATATTTGAAACTACATTGTTTTTCAGAGGAATATATGCACAATCATATAATATTATATATGATATTAAGACAGTTTTTTAAATGAGAGAAGACTAAAGGTATATGTGTGCATAAATGTATATATATATATATATACATATATATATACACACACACGCATATATATATATTATATATATATATATATATATATATTACAAAAACAACAAAAGTATGCCTTTTAAAATTAAGAGATGCATACTATTTTCTTTTGTAAATACTTAAAGGCTTATTAACCTGTACAATTTTGTGGACACCTGTAATCCCAGTACTTGGGAGCTGACACAAGAAGTTCATGGGTTTGAGGCCAGCCTCAGCAACTAATGAGATCTTGATTTAAAATAAAAAAAAATATATAGGGGATATTGTTCTGAGGTAGAATGTCTCTGGGTTCAATCTCCAGAACCACAAAAAAAGTTTACTTATGCTAATATGTATAATTGAGATAGCATAACTTTATTTACTTAGAAGAGGACAAAAATACTTACATAGACAAAAATGCATAAACTATAATAGGTTAAAAATGAGATAAAATAAAAATACAGAAAAGCAAATGTCGGATTTAGATTAGCACCCATATTCATGTATTCATGATTTTATATATGTGTCATTTAGGCAACAAATATAGATCTTATGTCTTTGCTAACAGATCAAAAGTTAAAATAGGATTAGTTCCAAAATTAATAGAGTGCATAAAATTAAAAAATAATTTTAGAGTATTCAACTTATTCCTTTACCATGAACTGAGAAAAAATTTTCATAAGAGTATTTATTAATAGTACACCACAAGTTGGATGTGGAGGCACACACTTGTAGTCCCAGTACTTAGGAGGCAGAGAAAGGAGGATGATGGTTCATAAACAACCTCAGCTACTTACTGAAGTCCTTTGCAACTTAATGAGTCCCTGTTTCAAAGATAAAGAATAAGATATAGGGATTGGGTGTAGCTCAGAGGTATAATGCCCCTGGTTCAATCCCCAGTATCTCAGAAAAAAAAGTATAATACATTGCCTGTGTTGTAGTCATTCAAATTATTATTATTTTTTTTTTGCTTCTCAATATTCTCTTGTAGAATTTGAAGAAAAATCAGCCTTTCTTCCCAATCTTCAAGTTTTAAGTCAGTAACTCTGTCATTCTATTCTCTTCACCTTCTACAATGATTCCCAGAAGGGTAGATTTCCAGAATATTTTTTAATTTTACTAAAATTATTTTTTGACAAAAGATTTATATTAATCCCACTTTAATTAAATCATTAATCAAAGGCTCTGTAGCTATGCTGTTTGTTAATGATGAGGGATGTAAACACAGGCTTATTTCTTTAGAATACCAATGTGCTTTGCTCACATCCCTTGAAGTTATAGCCTAGGAAACATTTTTTAGAACAATGAAAATGTCTCCTATAGTCGGGCGTGGTGGCTCATGCTTGTAATCCCAGTGCTTGGGAGGTTGAGACAGGAGAATCTCACAGGTCTGAAGCCAGCCTCAGCCATTTAGTGAAGCTCTCAGCAATTTAGTAAAATCCTGTTTTCAAATAAAGTATAAAATAGGTCTGGGAGTACTGGAAGTATAGCCCAGAGTTAGAAAAGCTCCTGAGTTCCACTCCTAGTAGTACAAAAATAATAATAAATAAATAAAAAATAGAGGTCTTTGATAAAAAAAATGGGTTCAAATGTGAAGAATGAAGAATGTCATCATCATAATTACTTGTCTAATGTAGCGTAATTATGCCCAGTATATTAGCATTTTATACTTATATTTGAATAAACATTAACATCAGAGATGTAGTGGTAAATCAGCTCTAAAGAAAAACAAAGAAAAAGAAAAATAATGCGATGAGTTTGTAGATTTTTATGTTCTAAATACTCCCTGCATGGTCAATTTCAATGTACTGATGACTTAGCAATCAGTTTTCAAAACTCTTTAAAATTTAGCAACTAGGTTTCATGAAACAGTGTGGACTTAGTATTTATGTTGTCCTGGTGGAACTATGAATAGCACCTACTTTCACTGTCAAAAATGGCAGCAGAAACTTTCTCTGGAAGTCAAAATAGACTTGACAGAAAAGATGTCTGAAGAATAGATTTTGGAAAAAGAGATAAATTTGTTCATATAATAAAGGAATAAAAAAAGGCCAAAGAACTTACCAGGATGCCAGTCAATTAGAAGGATCACTTTTTACAAGGGCCTTACATTTAACAGAATTAAATTATGGTTTAAAATATCAATAATTCAATTTCACATTTTTATAAAATAGCTTAGGTGTTAGGCAAGAACTCAATATCGAAGTGATGTATTTCTGTTAGTTCTGTTGTACCTATTGCTATATCTTATTGTATAGTACTGGTCAATCACTAGAAAAATACAAACAGGAGAGATCAGTTAAGAAATTTTGTATGTAAAATAAAAATTAGAATTCAATAAAAGGATTATAAGTAATATAAAGGGTAAAAATTCCAACATAGAAGGTTTAGATTCCAACTTCTGTTTATTTATGAAGTCTCCAATGGGCCTCTTTGTTACTAAGCCCAAGAACAATTTTAGATGTTATTTTCTCACCCATATTTTTCTATATGAATTAGGAATGCTTATTTTTAGTATACTTTTATTGGTGCATTGTAATTATACATTATAGTGAGATTCAAAGTGATGCATGCACATAGCACTTGTGTTTTCCTCTGGATCCCTCTTCCTCTGTATATGTTAATAAAAATGAGTAGCAGTGATGCCTTTATACATGGACATTGCATTATATAAATTACTTCCCTCATCAAACCTAATTTTCTCCTCTCCATTTTCTCTTGCAATCCCCTTCCATTATTCTACTTGGTCATCTCTATCTGAGATCCTTGTTTTTTTTTTTTTTATTTTCTCACTAGCTTCCATATATGAGAGAAAACATATAACCTTTGGCTTTCTGATACCAGATTTACCTTTTTTCTCTATCTCATTTCTTACCATATTCAGGACTCATACAGTCTTCCAAGATTTTCTCATTTTAATAACTTACAAAGGAGCTTCAATAGTATTTTGAAAATAATAAATTAATGAGCCTTTTATTCATGTGCAATTCATATTTATTTTTTGGTCATTCCACCCAACCTCCTAAGAGAAAAAAAAGTTTAGCCTAGAAATTAAGCTAAAGTTTGAGCTAGACCACAAAAATTCAAATCCTTGCTATGCCAGGATACAGATATTCATTTTTAGTAAAGTAAAATCAATAATAGTATTCACCTTGTGGACCATTATAAGGATTGAATTGGTTAATATTAATTAAGTTTTTAAAGTAGTTCTGGCATATGGTAGACAGATAAAAAATAAAGAGAACTATGCATGGGAAAATCACTTTAAGAAGGATTGACATAGGGAGAGGCATCCCATCTATAATGAAGAATAAATAGGAAACCAATTTACTTCATGTTTAAGACAGAATTTTTACTAATGTTATCCAAAATGCCTGACCACAACAATTTAGAGAAAGGAGAATTTATTTGTTCAAGGTTCTGAAATTTTCAGAAGTTCATTCCATGTTATACTGGGTGAAGTCTGCTGAGCTTAGACCATGGTGGTGGGAAGCAAAGAGAACATGAAGGAAAGAACTCAGCTTTTACACCACAGAGGCCAGCACCATGAGACAGAGAAAGAGAGAGAGGAAGAGAAGGGGCAGGGAACCATCTATAATCCCCAAGATTACACTCGTAGAGAACCCTTCTCAGCAAACAAGCCCCATCTTTAACATGGATGCTTTGTCTCTGTGAGATCTATGAGGACATTATAAATCCAAGCCATAATATTTCACCTGAGAGTGGATTGTGAGAAGGTAGTAACGTGTGTATTGTGGTTTCTTCTGTTACTGTTCACCTTTGATCCCATGACTCTGAGTGGTGAAGCAAAGTTGTTGTTTTTTTAATATGAGTCCTTGAGAAATTGGGGACATTTTTGTCCCCAATTGGGGAATATATCATATGGTAGATTTATTCTTAGTATATTGGTGCATTATAGTCTCACACAATACTGTAAATCATTGACAATAACATACATGCACACACTCTTGCTGCCACCCTCACCATTTTCTTCATTCCCAGTACAGAGTACCTATATTGACATTAGTATAAATGCATATGTATACACGTAGTCTATGGTAGTTTTTTTTAACAATTTTTTATTGAACATAAATAGTATACATTTACACTATATTTGGTGCCCTCTCCTCCCTGCCCCCGTTTTCTCTTTCCCCCTCCCACCAATGGTTGTCCAGGTTAACCATGTCTTATTCATAATTTTACACATGTTCAGGTGTAGACCCTCATTAATTGAGATCGGCCTTTCTCCTCTCCTATCTTTCCATTAAAACTTAGCTAGTATTTCCCCTCTAATATCTGGAGTCCCACTGGTATCCTTTGTGTTTTCTAGTTTGGGCATATTAGAGGAAACATGTGTATCTTCTCCTTCTGTGCTTGGCTGATCTCACTTAACATGATGCTCTCCAGGGCTTTCCATCTTCTTGCAAATGATATAATTTTGTTCTTCTTTATGGCTGAATAGAATTCCATTGTGTGTATTTCCCACAGTTTTGCTATCCATTCATCTGTTGATGGTGATCTGGGTTGGTTCCATATTTTGGCTATTATAAATTGTGCTGCTATGAATATGGGTATGCATATGTTGCTGTATTTCTCTGAATTCAACCCATTTGGAAAGATACCCAGGAGTGGTAGAGCTGGATCATATGGTGGATCTATTCCCACCTTTCTTAGGAATCTCCACACAGATCTCCATAGCGGCTGAACTAGTTTGCACTCCCACCAACAGTGTAAAAGAGTTCCTCTTTCCCCACATCCTCGCCAGCATTTGTTGTTGTTTGATTTCTTTATGCTTGCTACTCTGACTGGGGTTAGATGGAATCTCAGTGTAGTTTTGATTTGCATCTCCCTGATGGCCAGTGATGAAGAACATCTTTTCATGTATCTATTAGCCCTTTGTATCTCTTCTTTTGTGAAGTGTCTATTTAGTTCATTTGCCCATTTCTTGATTGGGTTGTTTGTTTTGCTAGTGTAGAGTCTTTTGAGCTCTTTGTATACTCTGGATATTAGCCCCCTATCAGAATGGTGGCTGGTAAAGATCATTTCCCATTCTGTAGGCTTCCTCTTTAGGTTATTGATAGTTTCCTTTGATGATAAGAAACTTTTTAGTTTGATGTTATCCCACTTGTTTATTCTTGCTTTAATTTCCTGAGCTTTGGAGGTTTTGTTGAGAAAGTTACTGCCTGTGCCAATATGTTGTAGTGTTGAATCTATGTTCTCCTCTACTAACTTCACAGTCTCAGGTCTAATTTCTAAGTCTTTGATCCATCTTGAGTTGATTCCTGTGTTAGGTGAGATATAGGGGTTTAGATTCATCTTTTTACAAATGGATAGCCAGTTCTCCCAGCACCACTTGTTGAAAAGGCTGTCTTTTCTCCAGCGTATGTGTTTGGCCCCTTTGTCAAAGATTAATTGACTAAAGATGTGTGGGTTTGTTTCTGTATCTTCTATTCTAATCCACTGGTCAGTATATCTGTTTTTGTGCCAGTACCATGCTGTTTTTACTACTATTGCTCTATAGTATAGTTTGAAGTCTGGGATTGTAATGCTTCCTGCGTGTTTCTTGTTATTGAGAATTGCTTTGGCTATTCTAGGTCTTTTCTTTCTCCATATGAAGTTCATGATTGATTTTTCTAGGTCTCTGAAGAATGTCACTGGTATTTTAATGGGAATTGCATTGAACCTATAGATCAGTTTTGGCAGAATGGCCATTTTGTTGATATTTATTCTGCTTATCCATGGGCACAGGGGACCTTTCCATCTTCTAAGGTCTTCTTCTATTTCTTTCTTTAATGTTTTATAGTTTTTGTTGTAGAGGTCTTTTACATCTTGGGTTAGGTTTATTCCTAGGTATTTTATTGGTTTTGAGGTTATAGTGAATGGAATTGTTGTTTTTGTTTCTTTCATTGTGGATTCGTTGTTGGCATAAAGAAAGGTCACTGATTTCTTTAGGTTGATTTTGTAACCTGCGACTTTGCTGAATTTGTCAATCAGCTCCAGAAGTCTTTTGGTTGAGTTCTTTGGGTCTTCCAGATAAAGGATCATGTCATCTGCGAATAAAGATAATTTTACTTCCTCTCTTCCTATGTGGATTCCTTTGATTTCCTTCTCTTGTCTGATTGCTGCAGCAAGAGTCTCAAGGACTATATTGAAAAGGAGTGGTGATAGTGGGCATCCTTGTCTTGTTCCTGACTGTAGCGGAAATTCTTGCAGTTTTTCCCCATTCAATATAATGTTGGCTTTGGGTTTGCAGTATATTGCCTTGATGATGTTGAAGTACTTTCCTTCTATCCCAATTTTTTGCAGTGTTTTTAACATAAATGGGTGTTGGATTTTGTCGAATGCTTTTTCAGCATCTATTGCTATGATGATGTGGTTTTTGTTCTTGGTTCTATTTATGTGGTGAATAACATGTATTGATTTGCATATGTTGAACCAGCCTTGTTTTTCTGGGATGAAACCGACTTGGTCATGGTGTATTATTCTCTTGATATAGTTTTGAATGCGTATAGCTAGTATTTTGTTTAGAATTTTTGCATCTATGTTCATTAAGGATATTGGTCTGTAGTTTTCCTTTCTTGAGGTGTCTTTATTTGGTTTGGGGATTAATGTGATACTGGCCTCATAGAAGGAATTTGGAAGAGTTCCATCTCTTTCAATTTCCCGGAACATGTTATGAAGTATTGGTATTAGTTGTTCACTGAAGGTTTTGTAGAATTCAGCTGGGAACCCATCTGGGCCTGGGCTTTTCTTTGGTGGAAGAATTTTTATGGCCATTTCTATTTCTTTGGTTGTTATTGGTTGGTTTAGGCTTGCTATGTCCTCTTGGTTGAGTGTAGGAAGGTTAACTGTGCTTAGAAATCTGTCAATTTCATCCAGGTTTTCAAATCTATTGGAGTATAAATTTTTAAAGTAGTTTCTGATAATATTTTGAATTTCTTCACTATCTGTGGTGATATCTCCTTTTTCATTTCTAATTTTGATAATTTGAGTTGATTCTATTTTTCTTTTGGTTACATTGGCCAGGGGTTTATCAATTCTATTAATCTTTTCAAAGAACCAACTTTTTGTTTTATTGATTCTTTGAATTTTTTTTGTTCTCTATTTCATTTATTTCTGCTCTAATTTTGATGATTTCTTGTCTTCTGCTGGCTTTGGGAATAGACTGTTGCAGAATTTCTAGATCCTTGAGTTTTGTCATTAGGTTCTTTACTTGGTGGTTCTCCGTCCTTTTTATGTGGGCACTCAATGCAATAAACTTTCCTCTTAGTACTGCCTTCATGGTGTCCCATAGGTTTTGGTAGGTTGTGTCTCTGTTTTTGTTTGTTTCCATAAATTTCTTTATTTCTTCCCTAATTTCTGCTCTTACCCATTCATCATTCAATAGTGTATCATTCATTCTCCATGAATTTGAATACTTTCTTTCGAGTTTTCTGTTGTTGATTTCTACTTTTATTCCATTGTGGTCTGAAAAGATACATGGAATTATATTACATTTTTTGAATTTGCTGATATTTTCTTTATGTCCCAAGATGTGATCTATTTTGGAGAAGGTTCCATGGGCTGCTGAGAAGAAAGTGTATTCTGTAGTTCCTGGTTGAAATACTCTGAAAACGTCTATTAGGTCCATTTGGTTTATGGTTTCCTTTAGTTCTAAAGCGTCTTTACTCATCTTTTGCCTTGAAGATTGATCCAGTGGTGTGAGAGGAGTATTAAAGTCTCCCAGAATTATTGTATTTGGGTCTACTTGGGATCTTATGTCCAGAAGGGTTTGTTTTACAAATGTGGTTGCACCCATATTTGGAGCATAAATATTTACTATCATTATATCTTCTTGGTGTATTGTTCCTTTTAATAAAAGGAAGTGCCCTGATTTGTCTCTTTTGATGTGTTTTAGTTTAAAGTCTGTTTTGTTGGATATCAGGGTTGCTACCCCTGCTCTTTTTTGGTCACTGGTGGCATGGTATATCTTTTTCCATCCTTTCACTTTCAGCCTGTGAATGTCTTTGGCTGTGAGGTGAGTTTCTTGCAGACAGCATATATTTGGATTGTTTCCTAATCCACATTGCCAGTCTATGTCTTTTGATTGGTGAGTTAAGTTCTTTGACATTAAGAGATATTATTAAAATATGATTTTTGTTTTCTGCCATTTTGTGTTCTGTCTACTCTTGGGTGGTGTGATCTTTCTTCTTTACTTAAATGGCCCACTTATTAACTTCCTCTCTTCTCTGATTCTGAAGTCTGCTTATTTTTTCTTCCTTATGGTTTATTTCTTTAAAATTTTTCTCTAGTTTTGACTTTGAATTCATGAATTTTTTGAGATTCTGTTTATCCTGAAAGACTTTGGTTTCCCCATTGATCTTGAATAGTAGTTTTGCTGGATAGATGAGCCTTGGTTGGAAGTTATTTTCTTCCAGGGTCTGAATCACGTCGTACCAGTCTCTCCTAGCATTCCTGACCAGGGTTGTATAGTCTGGGGTGATTCTTATTGTTTTGCCTCTATATGTCACCCATCCTTTTGTTCTCACTGCTTTTAAGATTCCTTCCTTGGCCTCTATGCTGGTCAATTTGGTTATTATATGGCGTGGAGTGGTTTTTCTTTGGTCCTGTCTCAGTGGAGTTCTGTATGCCTCCTGGACTTGAAGATTCAAGTCTCTTTCCATATTTGGAAAATTCTCTGAGATTATTTCCTTGAATATATTACAGATGACCTTGGTCTGTACCTCTATCCCTTCCTCAATGCCTATTATCCATAAATTAGGGTGCTTCATATTATCCCATAATTGCTGGATGTTTAGGTTTTGTTGCTGTAAAGATTTCTGTATATCGCTGACTGTGTTTTCAGTTTTGAATGTACTGTCTTCTAATATTGATATTCTGTTTTCCATTTCATCTAATCTTCCTGAATTTCTTCCTATTTTGTCTTCATTTCACTTATTGCCTCTTTCATTTCATTCCAGACCTCTTTCTGATTCTTTTTTAGTGTTTCTAATTCACCTTTAACCTCCTCTATACTTGTTTTAAATCCTTTCATCATATTGAACATCAAGATTCTGAACTCCCCTTCTTGCATTTCTAGTAGGTCAGTATTTGTGATTTCTGCTGTCTCTTCATAATTCCTAGTTCTCATATCTATAGCGTTCTCTGTCCTGTTTTTCTGATTTCTACCCATCGTTCGTGAGTAATGTGCTTAGTCAAATCTTAATATTAGGAGTTTAGGGGTATTGGCTAGTCAGCAGAGCCTTTCCAGTGTTGAGGGCGGGTGATGTGTGAGGAGCTGGGGTGATTGGTAAAGGAGTCGGATTAGGTAGAGGATATGTTAGGTTGAGAAAGACTTTAAGTATGATACGGTAATAACTTGCTAGGAATGAGAGAGAGTTAACTACTAGGACTCTTGTCGTTAGTAGAGTAATTATGGATATAAGAAATACTTTGAGTATTAAACCAGGAGGTATATTATAGGGAAAAGTTTTGGGGGAGAAAGGTATGTAGGTTAGTGTAGGAAGGTTTGTAAATAGGGATGATGGAAGGAGCAGACAGACATAAAAAAAAAAAAAAGAATCCACACAAGATACCAAGACTATTATGTAATCCAAGAAAAAGGAAGGAAAACCAATCAAAGGAGGAGAATGAAAAAAAAGGAAGGAAAGAGGAAGAAAGAGGAAAAAAGAACAAGAATAAAATAAAAGGAACTAGCAGCTGTGTGAAATAAAAAAAAAATAAGGCAAACTATCCAATGTGTGTGTGCGTGTGTGTGTGTATATATATATATATATATATATATATATATAGTCTTTCTTCCCCAATGTCATACCCACAGGGATCCAGCCAGTATGGCTTCCTCCAGAGCATGAGGTACCAGAGACATCACTTTCAAACCTTTACATAACCCTGCATTCAATTGAAGGAGAATCACAGAACTTTACAATTATATTTTAATACCTTTATAGTCAGCCATTTGTCTTCAAAATATCCTTATTCCATTCACTCCATCCAAAGACCCTTTAAAATATTTCTATTCTATTAGGGTACAAATTAAATTTAGGGATCCATTATTTATTTAAATCAGATCTAGCTTTAACTAAGGTTCATCAGAGATATTTTATGATGTCTGGTTTCCTTCTCACAAAAGAACTATGAGATATAAAGATAAATGGTATGTACAACATACTCCATATCTAATGGAAAAGGAGTAATATAATAGCTATAATAGGAGATCCTTACAAAAAATGGCAGGGCAGAAGGCAATCAGTAATCACTGCTCCATAGGTAAACAAAAATTTGGATAGATAAACATCCCTTTCTACAAATAACTATTGATTAATTCTCTTTGATTTAAGAGTGGTCTTATTTTTTTCAGTACTGGGGATTTAACTCAGGGGTGTTCTACCCCTGCTACACCTCCATCACTATTTTATTTCTTATTTTGAAACAAGGTCTAACTAAGTTGCTGAGAGGAGTATAGGCATTTTCCACCATTCCTGGTTTCTCCTGTGTTTTTATTTTGTACTTTGAGTGAACTCTCTTTTTTTTCTAAGTGACAAGTTGCTTTGTTGTCATTTGTTTGTTTTCCACAACTTCTTCCTGCTCACAACAATTTTGAAGTTCAAATAAAATTTCCATGCTCCAATAGTATTTTTATCACATTGTTTGATAATTATTTTTGTTCATGCTCCTATGATTTCTGTTAACAATCTCCTCAGGGCCAGTCCATCTTATGACTGTCACTTGGTAATAAGGAAAAGACACATATAGGTGTTTCTTATGGCTGAATCTCACACTCTACAAAGTCAGGTCTGGCTACTATTGTATGACAAACTATTTAATTTCATTTGCAAATTTAGTCACAAAAATTTTATCATCTTTAATATTTATTTGCAATTTATATATTTTATAATATTCTCTTTTTATACTTATATTGGTTAGTTCTTCCAAATGCATTTTCTTTCTTTTTTTTTTTTTTGGTATTGTTCTTACTAGGGAATTATCAATTTTTTTTTTGGCAGTATGAGAGATGGAAAATAGGGATATTTTACCTCTGAGCTTCACCCACAGCCCAATTTTTAATTTTTATTTTGAAACAGGGTCTCACTTAATTGCAAAGGGCCTCACTAAGTAGGTGAGGTTGTCCACAAAATGTGATCCACCTATCTAAGCCTCGAAAATGCTAGGGTTACAAACATGTGCCACCACACCTAGCAAGGGGTTTATCAATTTTACTAGTCTCTTAAAAATCAATTTAGGACACTGATTTCCATTTGATTTTCCTTCCTTCCTTCCTTCCTTCCTGCCTGCCTTCCTCTTCTTTCTTTCTTTTTCTCTTTCTTTCTTTCTTTCTTTCTTTCTTTCTTTCTTCTTTCTTTGTCTTTCTTTTTGCCTTTTTTTCTTTCTTCTTCATTCTACCAGGGATTGGACCCACAAGCATTCTATGCCTGAGATATATCTCTAGCCATTTTTATTTTTTGTTTGTAAACAGGATTTTAATAAGTTGCTGGAAACCTCGTTAAGTTGTTGAGGCTTGCTTTGGCCCTTGTCTCAGCCTCCCAAGTTCTGGGATCACAGGCACATGCCACAATGCCCATCTGTGTTTTGTTATTTTTATTACTTTTTTCTTTATTGCTTTTCATTTCATTTTTAAGATTTAGTGTGCTATTGTGTTGAGTGTTTGAAATAGATGAACTGATTATACATTTTTATATCTCTAAGTGGCTTTTTCTTTATTTTTTCTGCTTTTGTGTTAATTTTAAAAAAATTTCTTATTATTATGTGGATAATATTGAAAATGGCATACATTTAGACTGTGCTTGGGCTCTTTCCCACCCCTAACTTTCCATTTCCTTCCTTCAAACAATGAGTGTCAAGGTTAACCATGCTACATTCATACATTTACACATATTTGGATGTAGCTCCTCCATTAATCAAAATCAGCCTTCTTCCTCTCCTACCCTTCCATTCTATTTTTGCTGAGGTTTTCCCTCTATTATCTGGAGTCCCTCTGGTATTTCTAATAGTCCCCTAGATTAGGCATATTAGAGAAAACATATGTCCATTCTTTTTCTGTGCTTGGCTGATCTCACTTAACATAATGTTCTCCAGGTCCTGGAGAACATTTTTTTTGTGAATGACATGATTTTGTTCTTTATAGCTGAGTAGAATTCCATTGTGTGTATTTCCCGTAATTTTGTAATCAATTCATCTGTTGATGGAGACATAGGTTGGTTCCATATTTTGGCTACCATGAATTGTGTTGATATGAACATGGGTATGTATATGTTATTGTAGTTCTCTGATTTCAACACCTTTGTAAAAATACCCAGGAGTGGTATAGTTAGAACATTTGGTGGATCCATTCCCAGTTTTCAAAGTAATCTCCACACTGATCTTCATAGTTGATGAGCGAGTTTGTACTCCTACCAATAGTGTAAAAGAGTTCCTCTTTTCCCATATCCTCATAAGCATTTGATGTTATTTGATTTCTTTATGTTTGCCACTCTGATTGGGGTTAGATGGAATCTCACTGTAATTTTGATTTGCATCTCCCTAATGGCTAATGATGTTGAACATCTTTTTATGTATCTATTGGCCACTTGTATCTCTTATTTTGTGAAGTGTCTATTTAATTCAGTTGTTAATTTCTTGATTGGGCTATTTGTTGTGATAGTGTAGAGACTTTTGAGCTCTTTGTATATTCTGAATATTAGCCCTCTATCAGAGTGGAGGCTGGTAAAGATCTCTCATTCTGTAGGCTTCATTTTTAGGTTCTTGATGGTTTCCTTTGATGAGCAGAAACTTTTAAGTTTGATGCCATCCCACTTGTTAATTCTTGCTTTAATTTCCTGAGCTTTGGAGGTCTTGTTGAGAAAGTTACTGCCTGTGCCTATATGTTAAATGTTGAGCCTATGCCCTCCTCTAATAACTTAACAGTCTCTGGTCTAATTTCTAAGTCTTTGTCCCATCCCAAGTTGATTCCTGTGCATGGTGAGAGGTAAGTATTTAGTTCCATCTTTCTACAAATGAATAGCCAGTTCTCCCAGCACCATTTGTAGAAAAGGTCGTCTTTTTCCCAGTGTTTGAGTTTGACCCCTTTGTCAAATATTAATTTACTATAAGTGTGTGGGTTTGTTTCTGTATCTTCTATTCTGTTCCACTGGTCTGTATTCCTGTGGTTGTGCCAATAACATGCTGATTTCTACTACTATTGTTCTATAGTATAATTTAAAGTCAGCGATTGTGATGCTTCCTGCAAGGTTCTTATTGCTGAGGATTTTTTTTTTTTTTTTTGGCTATTCTGGGTCTTTTCTTTCTTCACATAAAATTTATGACTAATTTTTCTAGGTCTATGAAGAATGTCATTGGTATTTTGATAGGACTAGTGGAGATTCCTCTACGGGACTTGGGAGGGAGAGACCTGAAATGAAGAACCCGGACAATTGCCTCTTGAGCAACTGACAATTTTATTCTCTGAAACTAGCTTTTTTATATATTTTTCCAACTAAGTATCACATTTTCATGGGAAACAAAAGGACACCACAACACCATGAGGAATGTTAGAGATAGGGAAGGTGTCATAAATGACTAAGATACAATTATTAAAGAAAACTAACAAACTAATAAATGTGGGGGAGGGCAGAGAATCTCAGTGAAGGATTAAGATAAGTTCCTCCTTTCACTGGGGAGCCTTGGGGTGTGAATTATGGAGGGGACTGGAGTTCCACCTGGAGTCTTGGGGGATTCTGACATTTTGCCAGCCCCTCTTTTAAATCCTTTGGAATCTTTCATTCCTCAGGCTTAGTCCATGTCCTCCATCATCTCCCCCTCTTTTGTTAAGTTGAATGACAGCCACAATGAGAGCAAGGCTAGAGGATTTAAAGATAGATAGGGATCTCCACATCCACTCGAATACTTTAAGTACAAAGCATAGTCCAATAAGTAACAATTGTAGTATTCCAGCTGGTGTTTTCACTAAATTTGACAGAGGGTTATTAGTCATAATATTGTTTAAGGCATTGAAAAATTTATCATCATATTCTGAGGAAAGTACATGAGCAAATGTTTCTTTGATATCTCTTTTAAAGGTGATGATATCCAAGGAATTATTACCAGAAATGCTGGCCAAATGTTGACAAACAGA